>NC_040016.1:5950892-5980111 GCF_000972845.2 Larimichthys crocea | reverse complement strand
ACAATGGCAACAAGATGGGCAGGTAAGTTAAGACAGAGAGCACCAGACATTATCTTGTTCGTCTCGCAACTGTTATCGCTCAATCTTTCCTCTCTCCGCAGGCGTCAGTGGCCCACCTGTAAACCATCTACGGCGTAAAGACGGGCACCAACGGCAGGGAAGATGGAGTACCATGTCACATCCCTAACTCTCTACCAGGACACCTGCTGCAAACCATACGCATCATCTAAAACATAACCACCAGGCATTCAGGTACCCCGACCGGGCGCTTCTGACTGCCGTGTTGGTTTTACTCTACCCTGCTTGTATTAAATATGATCGAATGAGTGTCGATGATATGAATCATCTCCCCGTCCTTTCCGGGACCAGAGCATCCGAACCCAGGGAAGCCCTTCACTGCCAGAGGCTTTCCCCGACACTGCTACCTCCCAGACAGCGAGAAAGGACGCAGTGGTAAACGCAACTCCTCCCCCTCGTTACAGACGCAGAGAACTGATTCTAATACAGATTTAAAGGGTTTTATGAATGAATTCTGTTGTCCTCACCTTTACTCTAACCCCCCGTCAGGTTCTAAGACTGCTCCTGGTGGCGTGGACCGCAGGTTGATCTTCTCAGTTGGTACTTCGAGCACTACAGGAGAGTCTGACACCGTCATCTGGAACATGAACAAGAGGTACGTGCACAACGGCATCAGACCGTTGAATGGAATTTCCCATTTCTTCGTGATGATGCCACACGATGTTTGCTGTCACCAAACGAAAATCTCTGATCTCATCTTCAAGGTCCACATAAGACCGAGTTGGCCTCCAACCTGACGGGCCATGGCTTCCCTGACCCCGGACCACCTCGACAACGTCCTGGAAGAGCTCCAGCTCAGGGCATCAAGAGACGAGGACTGATGTAAGAAGTGACATTAAAAAAAAAAAGTACAAGAGAGCCGGGCAGCGTAGAAACAAGACGACATCCGTTGTAGAGTGTGAAGGAGTGAGTAACGGGAGCAGAGGAAGAGAATCGGGGCCAACCGTCCATTAAAAGAGCAAGAGAGGTCCCAGACGGAGACACACTCTTCTGCCCGCACTTACAAAGAGGTGCAGGGGGACATTTACAGGTTATCCCAGGACATTGATTTTGTTTTCCACTTTTTCAAGCTGTCAATGGAGTCACTACTGGGTTCACCTGTCGATGCGAAGTCTGTCCCAAAATCACCGTTTTCAAGCGAGCACATCAACCGAAGGCAGGAGGGAGCGTGAGGAAGCCGCCCAGCACAGAAAGAAAAGCATCGCAGAGGGGGAGGACGAGGCAGCAGGAACGACGCACTCGGTTTAGCTCACTAAACAGCGCTAGGTCTAATATGTCTACGAGCGAATGAGTCGGTACTAACATGTAGGTCAGTCACAAGTTACTTTACTGAGAGAAAGAGTAACCAAGAAGAGATGTTAAGATTCAGAGCAGTTCACTGAAAACTGAGAGAAGGAACAAGAGAGAAAGAGTTGGAGCGACGGGGGAGGGGGACAGCAAGAAGAAAAGAAAGCACGGCGATGTAGCAGAAAGAGACAAAGATGTGTGTACGAATGTAGCCTAGGATAGGAGTAGAGTAAGATTAACTTGTATGTACCAACAGGTACTGTAGCTATCACTAAGCCACACGAAAACCAAGGAGATAGAGGACAAGAGAGTTACACGCTCTGTGTGCTTTGTTCAAACCACCTCGCCTGCTCTGGTTGGACTTCAGTGCTGTTGCTCCCTCTGTGGCGGTCCTGATGACTTACACCCAGCCTGGAACAAATCAAAATGTTACAAGTTATCCACCTGTGTTACTTTTTTTTAATCATGTTACTATAATCCTCATTTAACGTCATTCCATACTTTACCTCTTACTTTTGACTTGATGGGCTTTTTTATACAGCCCTCGGTCTGTTGTGTGTCTGAATGTGTATGAAAGACAAAAGACCAACCAAGGCCCGTCCATTTGCGGCCTATTTGGAGTCTTACTATTGAGCCACTTGGTACAAGTTAACCGTAGATACACCGGTACCAGTATTTACTTAACATATCTTTATTTTAATTTTGTCCCCTTTGCGATCACGTGGTTTCAGTGGCGTGACTAAAAAAGCTTGTGTTTGGTTCCAGTGGTTTGAATGAAGCTTCACTGTCTGCTTGCTTAAAACCTGAGAGAAATAAACCGAGAGCCCTGGGGGCTGGTCTTACAGCCAGAAAGCCCCTCAGATTGGGCAGATGGTTGGACTTTTGTGGGTGGAGGTGCGGGACACAAGAGGTAGAGCAGACGCAAGGTCGTGGTCTGATCTGCCCAATCACACAGAAGACCGCTAGTCAGTAACTACAAGGACCTCTTTCAGGCATCTATTAAGGTCCCCTATTATTGTGTGTCATCAAAGATAGTTAATATAGACATAAAGTTTCCTTTATTCATCACAGATGAAACTGAGGGCCATCAGTCTGTCGGCTAGCCACCGGTCAGCCAATCAGAGACCGGTGATCTAAGTTGTTACAAATCCTCATTCAATAAATGTCAGATCAGCTCTTCAACAGTGTGTGTGGTGCAAAAATAATGCACACCACGGGGCCTTTAATCTGTGACTCCTTGACCTCTGCAGGAAACCAGTAGCATCATTCTTACCTCAACAGCTCCCCTCTTGTTATCTCCACCCTCCTGACAAACATTCAGCACTCCGCTCAGGTCTCTGAGTTGGGTTGTAAATGACCCCCACCCTATTACAATGTTACAAGGACCATGTGTGTGTACGTTTATGTTTGTGAGTCAGAATCTGTGTGTACTATGTATACTACCAACTGCTCCCAGTTGAGGGTTTTATTTTGGGTACTCCATGGGATCACCTCATCCTTTTACTCTGATGGATGTACTCCCTGTCCGGTAACTCCCTTTATTATGTTTTTGAATATGAATTATAGTCATACTTTCCATTTTTATTAGCATCTTTCTTGACACTATCATAGGTAAATTGCCTTTTTCTTCATTTTGTTACTTTATCTTATGAATTATGTCTTTTTCATGTGTTTTTTACAATTGTTTA
This sequence comes from Larimichthys crocea, assembly GCF_000972845.2. Taxonomy (NCBI): domain Eukaryota; kingdom Metazoa; phylum Chordata; class Actinopteri; family Sciaenidae; genus Larimichthys; species Larimichthys crocea. The sequence continues at coordinate 5,977,058 of NC_040016.1, read as the reverse complement.
CAAGACAGTATTGTTCAATACAAAGTCTTTTTGTGTTTCATGTTGTACAGGTTAAGGCTGATTTGTGTCATTCTTTTCTTTGGAAAAGGATTTTGATTGGTAGACTTTTATCTGAGTGTGAATGTAATGAATTTGAATAGCAAGTCAGACCCTTGTACCCTCGCTGGTCCTGTGAGGCGACAACATTTCTTTTCTGCATATCATCTGTCTTGATACTGTCTTTAAGTCTCACATTAAAGCAGCAAACTGTACGAGTGCAGGTGGCATGGTGAAATGATTGTTTGAAACATTTAAAATGTTATAAAAATCAATTTCCTCTTGTGGTTGTAGCAGTTTTCTTGCTCTGTTGGCCCAAACACTGCACAAATGACTCGGGAAAACACTGATTCTGTATGATAAATAATCACTTATGTTGCTTTTCATTGTCTTTTTTTTTGTTTTTAAAGAATGGCTTGATTTCTCGACACCACAAGAAAATAAAACGTCATACTAGTTTTATCGTTTGTTACTATTCTCTTGACTTGCTGGGTTTGATGAATCGAGTGTGACCTGGCCGGTGATTTTGTGTTTGCCGGGTTGAAAGAGACAAAAGTATTAAACATGAAGCTCAAGTGTCTTTGGAAAGAGAGTAATGGTTGTGTGAGAGGATTTAATCCATGGTGTGCAGCAGTAAGTCACCGGTTTAGTTTTGTCCTTCTCTCCCATCACCGGTCTTGTCACTGAAGGCAGTGCCCTCTACCCTCTGTAGTGAAGCCTTCCATCACTTGTCTTCTCTATGAGGTGGTGCTGGTATGGGGACAGAGAGCATTAAAACATGAGCAGAAAAGCAAAGTGTAAATATTGCAAAATAATTGCTGGAGATGAGTGATTAATACAAGAAAAAATAAAGAATGGATGAAATTTGGCTGTTGTGTTATATAATATTGGAAGCTATGAACAAAAACATAAATTCCGTAATGTGTGTGTAAGCCCAGAAATCCAACATGTTCGCTGCTGTTCCACCAAATGTGTAACTGCCCGTTTTTCTACGCATGCCCCTTCGATAGCTCAGTTGGTAGAGCGGAGGACTGTAGGTGCAACAGCAGTGATCCTAGGTCGCTGGTTCGAATCCGGCTCAAGGAGGGTTCGCTTTTCGTTGTGGGTTATTACCTCTGTAAAGTGTCCAGTTAGTGGTAGTAGCAGTAACATGTGCCAGCTGTTTTACTGTAATTAATGTCGCCGTTGAGGACGGCAAGATACTTAATAGTAATGATCAGTGTGGGTATAGTTACTTGGAAAGTGTTAATTAGGTTACAACGTTACCATCATTAAAAGTATTCTGTTACGTTACCGCGTCACCTATGAAAAGTAACGCGTTAGGTACCACAAATGAAAAGCCGTTTGCAAGCGCCTCGTCTCGCTGCAACTTAACTGACACAGACACACAGCCTGCTTTAAAGCACCGAGACGTCCTGAATTTGCCTTTACTTTTTATTTATATTATATATATATCTTATATATTATATATATATATAATATATAATGCATACAATGAATACTGAATAACGTCACTCATCCAACCAAATGAACTCTGCAGGATATAAAGACAGGAAAGACAGCCAGCATACGCCGCATAGCGTTTTATTAATTTATTTTTGGATCAGTCAGAACAGAGGTGACTCCTGAATGCAGTTATGAAAGTGCATTTAGTGCGCTTAAGAAACACAGTCGAGGTAAACAGATAGCAGATTCAGATCCAGAAATCAACGGCATCAACGATCTACAGAAATATGAACAGCTGCCTCTGTGTCAAACTAAATGATAACAGGCCGAATGACAACAAAATAAATCGCTCACTGGCACACAGGCAAATGACAAATGACGAACTATATAAGTGTCACAGGCCTAATTCACTTTACCACCGTGCACTTACATTTACTCTTCAAGTAGTGATTAAAGAGTGGCATTTCCGTGTTGTTGTAAATGTGCTGTCCTCTCGCCCTCTTGTCTTCGACACACCCACACACACACACACACACACACACACACACAGGTAACGTAGGTCAGCAGAGCCCAGCATCATCACAGCGCTGGCCTCCGCTGACATATCCGCAGGTGGCACAGTACTGTCTGACAAAAAGCAGACTGCAGTCGGAGTTTTTCTGTCCTTATCCGGAGAAATTCTTAAAGCACGGATCACTTAAAAAAAACGACCTTACTGATTACTTAACCCACAAAACTAACGCGTTACTGACACAAAAAAAGCAATTAGAGGACGCTAACGCGTTACTTTGTAATTCGTTACCGCCAACCCTGTAATGATAATAATAACAACACGCTGGACGCTAAACAGAGACTAATAATATACAAATGACGCGTGTTCATTTATACATGTTGGATGGCAAAAGTAAGTTCCCTGACCGGAATCGAACCCGGGCCGCGGCGGTGAGACGCGAACCCCACTAGACCACGGGAGCTGTGTGTACCTGACACTGACTAACTTGAGGTTTTGAGTTTAACGAACTATTTACAGGTTTAACTAACTATTTACAGGTTAATAACTATTTACAGGTTTAACTAACTATTTAGAGGTTAATTAACAATTTACAGGTTTAACTAACTAACTAGTTACAGGTTAACTAACGAAGTTTACAGGTTTAACTAACTAATATTTACAGGTTTAACTAGCTTTTACGGGTTTAATACTAACTATTTACATGTTTAACTAACTAACTAGTTACAGGTTTAACAAACTAACTAACTAACTATTTACGGTTTAACTAACTAACTTAACTTTACAGGTTACCACTATTTACAGGTTTAACTAAGTATTTACGTTACTAACTAACTTGTATAAAGTGATAATTTTGCCTAAGATACTGTTTTTTTCAGTCGCCTCCCATCCCAGTCCCCAGTAAACACTTCAAAAGCCTTAACAGCATAGTGGATTAATTTTGAATCATAAGTAACTAACTAAATAACTGTTTAAAGGTTAACTAACTATTTATAGGTTTAACTAAACTATTACAGGTTTAACTAACTAACTATTTCAGTTTAACTAACTATTTACAGGTTAACTAACTACTATTTCGAGTTTAACTAACTATTTAAGTTACTACACAACTATTTACAGGTTAACTAACTAACTACTATTTGAGGTTTAACTAACTATTTACAGGTTAACTAACTAACTAACTATTTACAGGTTTAACTAACTAACTATTCAAGGTTTACTAACTATTTACAGGTTAAACTAACTTTTACAGGTAACTAACTATTACAGGTTTAACTAACTAATTTACAGTTTAACTAACTATTTACAGGTTAATTACTATTTACAGGTTTAACTAACTAAGTTTACAGGTTAACTAACTAAGTATTTACAGGTTTACCTAACTAACTTTTGCAGTTTAACTAAATATATACAGGTTTAACAAACAAAACTAAACTATTTACAGGTTAACTAAATATTTACAGGTTTAACTAACTATTACAGGTTAACTAACTAACTATTGTATAAGATGAATATTTTGCCTAGTGCTGTATTTATTTCAGTGGCTCCCTATCCCAGTCCCCCGTAACACTTCAAAAAGCCTTAAGTGAATTCATTTGGCATCATAAAGTACCCAGAATAAGTATAGAAAAACTATCATGGGACTCAAGATAGGTGGCCTCCGACTCCCTACTTAAATTCTGCTATTGGGCCAGCACAACTGAGATTCCTTTTACCCATATTTGAACGGACTCGACCCCCTTTTGGACACAAATTGAACTGTATAACCTTGTGAAGAGGTGGAAAGTGATCTCATTTATAAATGGAATCCCAAAAGTATTATTAGTAAAACCAAAAACCCACTTACTATCCCCCCGATCTGTCATGGTTGACGTTCATAAAATTATCGGAGTGAAGGTTGATTTGTCACCCAAAATACCTTTATGGAAAAATAAACTCATACCATGTTCTCCGATAATAAATTTTAAAACATGGCATGATAAGGAATAATGATTTTGAACATGCTATAGCAATGGGACTCGTGTCCTTTGGCAACTAAAAGCTAAGTATGACTTGTCCAACAAACACTTCTTTTTTTTTTACAACTGAGAACATTCCTGAAAAAAAGCTGGGGGGAACAAATGACACTACGAACTTGACAAAGATGGAGGAAATATTTCACAAGAATAGAGGTCCAAAGTACGGAGCCCCTAAAGGGACATGGTGAAAGAAAAAAAGGGACATGGTGAAAGAAAAAAAAATGGAAGTGTTTCTGGTGCTCACGAGAATTTCTGGTGCCACGAGACTTTCTGGTGCTCACGAGAAAGTTTCTGGTGCGCACTAGAAAGTTTCTCGTGCGGCACAGAAAACACTTCCGTTTTTTTTTCTTTTCACCATGTCCCTTTAGGGGCTCCGTACCAAAGCATTTAATTAGCCAGGATATTTAACATACTGGAAGGTATCCAAAAACAAGCTACATCGTCAAGGGAGAGGTGGGGTCTGACCTGGGCATTGCAATACATGAGGACCTGGGGTCTAGCCTGTGTCACAACAGTCTATTCCCACTACTAATGGCAGATTCAACTGGTCTATTACAATTTTCTCCATCAACTTTCCTCACCCCTCAAAAATTACATCGGTACAATCCTTTAATTTCAAATATCTGTTTCAGATGTGGGCACTTGAGGGTACCATGTTACACTGCACGTGGCAATGTGCTAAAGTAAAACATTATGGTATGATATTGTAACACGCTAACTAAAATTATACACCGATAATGGAAACACCGATTCCATTAGATCCGGGACTCTGTCTTTTAGGAAATACAAACAAACTTGAATTTAACTCAGAGTTCCAGGAAATTTGTTTGACATGCTTTTACTGTTTCCAGAAATAATAATAATATAATAATAATGATAATATAATAATATAATATAATAATAATAATAATTTAATTTATATGCACTTTACATTTGAAGCAAATCTCAAAGTGCTACAATACACACACATAGTATAAGCACACAAAGCAACAAGTACAGTAAATCACAACAAAAGAAATCACGTTAAAAACGATAGCGGAGATGGGAAGCTAGTGCAGTGAGGAAGGATGGGGGTGATGTGTTCTGATTTTCGTACTCTCATCAGGATCCTAGCAGCGCTGTTCTGGACTAGTTGTAACTGCTGAAGGTGTTTACTGTGGGTCCCGATGGAAGGCGTTACAGTAATCAAGTCTGGAGGAGACAAAGGCGTGGACTAGTTTTTCACAGTCTGGTAAGGTGAGATTTGGTCGAAGCTTGGCAATATTTCTGAGGTGGTAGAAAATGCATCAGACTAAGCTGGAAGTCGGACTCCCCCGTCTCCATATCAAAATGGATATCAGAAATGATGACCTGTTTACCTTTAGAGAAGATTACATATGCTGTAAGAAATAGATATGACACTTTTTTAAGGATCTGGCAACCTTTTATTGAGTATATTGGAACATTGCCCCTATCAGCTGTAGACTCTTTGTAAACCTTGAACTGGTTCAATATAAACTGATAATTACGTCCAGGTATTATTTAAGATGAAGAGTTTTTTTTTCCTTTTCCTTTTTTTTTTGTAAACAATTCTATTATCTTTACTAGTATTTATTTGTCTGTTACTATCTATATCTGTGTTACTTTGTCTGTGGGAATAAGTTGTACTGTTCTATAACTGAAAAAATATATATATATTTACAAGTTCAATCTTCTTCAAAGATTTAGTGTCTTTAATTCCGTGGGGCATGGGGGATGGACTCCGACCCCAAAACACTAGTCGACAGCCACATGTCTATCATCACTGAAAGAGGCAGTGAAGTCAGGACGACCCAGTTGTGCCCTCAGTCTGGTCTTGATGCGACGTCCCAGGACTATGGCCCATGGATGTAGCTGTCCATTCTTGTACCTGTGAGGAGCAGAAGAAACAGAAATGAAAAATTGTGATCCATGTCATAAAAAATTGTATTATGTTGGAAACACAGTTTTTTGTCTAAATCATACCTTAGCAGATCATCTACCACTTCATTGTAGATGCACTGGTACTCCTCCACTGATTCGTTGTACATCATGACAGGGCTGTCTGGCTGCACTGGATCAGTGGAGGGCTGGTGCTGAGGAGGTCAGCAGGTGGGATGATGAAGTGCTCCCACTTTGGGACCACCAAGTTTGTAAAAGTGGTGGAATCCTGGCCCGGCACCTCTGGATGCCCAGCAGCAGGTTGGGAAGGACGGGCCACAGAGCTTCCGCTTCTGGGGCACGCTGGCAGGTGCTGGTGCTGTGGGGAATACAGGAAGAAGATGTCAGGCTGCAGTAAACTTACTTACTTAACAAGTTGAAATTGGGGGGGGGGGGATCCAAGATGGCGGCACAGAGGGTGGCTGACTTTTTCTGAGCTCCACAACATCACATTGATACTTCATACAAAACTCCGCCCGACTCGATATTTGCTATACCGCATCCCATCCTGATCAGATTTCACAACTTCACTTGAAGTACAAGGATTCCACCATCATGTTCTTCCAGGATCTATCAGCCGTGTGCTGCGCAAAAGAAAAGGATTTGATGAGGTGAAGAAACGTCTGCGGGATGCTGGGACATGATACAATACATGATGCTCTACCCCGCCACACTGAAAATAATCCACGGTGGAGAGGCCAGAAGCTTCGACTCCCCAGCTAAAACAGTGGCTTTTATTGACACTCTCAGATAAACTACACGTGAGTCACCAGCCAAAATCTTGGCAAGACGCCTGGAAGGCTTTCTACCTTTTATAGTGAAGGGGGATCAAACTGGCTTTATTAAGGGCCGCAATTCCTATAACAATATCAGAAGGTTGCTAAATATTATCCAGTTGTCCAAACAGCAGGAAATAGATTGTCTTGTGATTTCCCTGGATGCGGAAAAGGCTTTTGACCACACTGAATGGTCTTCTTTATTTTTTAGGTGTGATTGGTTTGCCTTAGGTGATAATTTTGTCAGATGGGTGAGGGTCCTATATACAGAACCAATGGCCGCAGTTCTAACCAATGGACTGGAATGGTCCACAAATTTTGTAGTCCAGAGGGGCAGCAGACAGGGCTGTCCTCTGTCACCACTTTTGTTTGCAGTGGCTATTGAGCCCTTAGCAGAAGCCATCAGACGAGACCCATTAATGGTTGGATGTGGGAGAAAAATCTCATAAAATTTCATTATATGCGGATGATGTGTTTACCCCTTGGTATCAGTCCCTCATCTTATCCAGATTATTGGTCAGTATGCTGTCTTTTCTGGATATAAAGTCAATTTTTCCAAATCAGAGGCAATGCCCCTAGGTAATCTAAAACATCCGCCAAATAATCCTAATCCTTTTCCATTTAAATGGTCCTCTACTGGTTTCATATACTTAGGTATATATATTACATCTAAATTTAATCAGTTATTCCAAGCTAACTTAACCCACTATTTGATAAAATAAAACAAGATTTGAAGAGATGGAACGACCTTCCCATATCATGGCTAGGCCGAATCTCACTTTTGAAAATGAATGTTCTTCCGCGCCTGCTCTATCCAATACAAATGATTCCCATTTTATTTAATCATAAAATAGTTTTAAAAAACTCAATGGGTGGTTTAGCTCATTTATTTGGAGTAAGCGAAGACCACGGATCAGGTTGTCAGTGTTGTAGTCACCAAATGATAGGGGCGGGCTAGACCTCCGAATCGATACCAATTGAGTGCCCATTTACGATATCAAGCTGATTGGATCAAAGATGATGCTTCCTCAATCTGGCTTGATATTGAGAAATCCTTATCCAACTGTCCTCTAAAAAATCTACTTTTTATTGATAAACTGAAATGTATCAAAAAGCTTTGCAACAATCCCGTTACAATTAATACTGTTAGACCAGGGAGGATCACACGGCATATGGAATGCAGATCAGGACTCACATCAGTCTTCACCCCGATCATTGATAACCCTGATTTTTTCCTGGGAACCTTAGACGGAGCTTTTAAATGCTGGGCAGCTATGGGAATCGTTTCCTTTGGGGATCTTTTTGTTGGTCCTACCCTCTAGGGCTGCCACAAACGATTATTTTGATAGTCGACTAATCACCGATTATTTTTACGATTAGTCGACTAATCGGATCATATGTAAATTGACTGTCCCGAAGCGGAGCGGGTGGGCAGACGCTGTAAAGCTTGCGGACGGAGCCGTGAGCCACCTTCGCCCCCGAGTCTTTCCATGCCGACCCAGAGCCGCCGCGGAGGAATGCACCCGACGGAGGCCAGCCAGCGCCGGGGAGAGGTCCCACGAGGGGATCCTCCGGCCCTGTGCGGCCGTCCCTGACCCGCCAAGTTGAATCCGCCGGGCAGACTGCGCGGAAGTTGCGGAAAAAACGCGGTGATTGGTTAAAATTGCAACACCGCCCTGAATTCACGGGGATTCACTAAAGTTACGTTGAAGTTGCAAATCGCAACATTGTGAATTCCTGGAGGGTCTGTGTTACGGTATCATTTACGGTACAGTCAGGCCTGATGCCAATTGCGCATGTGCGTAGGGGTGTGTGTGTGTGTGTATGTGACAGAAAGGCAGACGCGGCAGTCGACTACTAAATTAGTCTGATTAAAGGTCATGAGGGTAGTAGGGCTGCCACGATTAGTCGATTAGTCACAATTATGACGATGAACAAAATCGTCGACATAATTGTGACTAATCGACTAATCGTGGCAGCCCTACTACCCTCATGACCTTTAATCAGGTTATGGAAAAATAGGATCTTTTTCGTTACTTTCAGGTCAGAGATTTTATTATGTTGCTGATGTGAATGTCACACAGATAGAGAAACAAGTACTTCTCTCTCAGGGAAAGGCTGCCATCAGAACCTTTTATGCCAGTCTGGGAGATTGCTCAAGTTTGGGCGCTTGGACGCTGGAAGAAGTCTGGGAGAGCGAACTGGAGGTTAAGATAACGGAGGAGATGTGGGACAATGCATCTGGGATAATGCAAGGAAGATAACTGTCTGTAACTGTCTGTCTGTAAGAGCGATGCAATTAAAGATTCTGCATAGAGCACATGTTGCCCCCAACCGTCTCTCCAAATATAGATAAGATGTCTCTCCAGTTTGTCTGAAATGTAACAGAAATTGGTGACCTTACTCATTGCTACTGGTCCTGTGTGAAAATACAAAAATATTGGAACAATATTTTGTTTGAAATGCAGAAGGTTTTGAAAAAAAAAAGCTTGAACTTAACCCAGTTTCCCTTCTTCTGGGACTTTGAAATGAGTGTGTTACTGACATGTGTGTATGTAAAAACTATATAGTGTTCTGATATTATTAATATTCTGTGCCCGGAAAAATATTCTTATTCACTGGATCACGGATAAGGCCCCCTCAGCGTCGGGATGGCACAGGACAATGGACTTTGTCACTTGTCTTCTGCACTCCAAAACAAATGCCTTTGAAAGAACATGGAAACCATTTCTTGACTATATCAATGTGAATGTTTCTGCTATAGTGACGAAAGCATTTGTTTAAAAAAAAGAAAAGAAAAGGAAAGTATTAGTTTTTTATTTATTTTTTTTTTTTTTCTCCATGTCTAGCTTCGACTATATTACACTCTAAGTTGTATAATGCACCTGTCAGATTTACCCAAGACTGATTGGTTTGGGTTTTTGTATTGCTATTCCCAGCTCGTTGTTGTTGTTGCTGTAGTTGTTGTCTGGTTTTGCCTTTTTTTTGTGGTCCTCTCCTTTGTATGTCTGATTATGAAGAAAAATGATGTCACAAGGTAAAGAGCACCATCAAACAGGAACATTATTGCAATGTAACTCAGTCCAATAATTAATGCAATCTGCCTGAACGATGTCTCAGTGTTGAAAATATATTCTGTCATGATTTCTACATTTCTACAACAGTCTAATTCTTGTTCTGGAGAATGACATTTTGAACAATTTGGGACATAAAATCTATTAAAATAAAACTCAGATTTCTAACCTGGTCGTCCCTGCAGCATGGACACTGTCTGTGAGCTGCTTCTCTCTGACTGACATGCAGAAATGTCTTTTACTGCTGTAGTTATGGTCTTGGATCGCTGCATTACACCAAAACAATGCACACACGTTAGAATAAGGCTTTACAAGTCCAGAAAATGCAGCAGAGCACTGAATAATGTGAATTTCACATTTCCTGCAAAATATGAACTTCTCTTAGATAATTACATTTGAGCAATAAATGTCTGAGCCCTTTCAACTCATAGAGTTCTGTTCTTTCCTCATTAACACAGACCAAAACCAATAAACATTTCTATAGCAGGGAACAAGTGACAGGCTGTGCTCTGACTAACCTGCAGAGCTTTTCACAGTCTGAGACTGTGGGCCTCCCGTCACACAAACCTCTAACTTTATTGAGTTAAATGTGTCATATACATTTTTTTACTATTTATTTAGACTTCAGACAAAAACTACTCAATTGTATGACTTCAGACTAATGTAAAGACAATGCTAAAAACTTTGTGTGTCTGTAGACACATAAAGTCCCCCATAAAGTTGGTGTCCCAAGAAGAGCAAGAGATTCATTAATTAATTGATTAATTAATTAATTAAGAGAACAGACACAGCAAGAACATGTCACGAGCAGCATGAAATGGCATCACTGATCAAATTCACAGCCAATGTTCCCTCTAAGCTGTGTGCTTGCGCAATCGCACACTGCTCGCACATTCTCAGCGCACAAGAAAATCTATGCAGCGCATAAAATAAAATCCAACATAAACTGTAAATTAATTAATTAACATTTTTTTCTGTACCATTTTGCAATGTAACTCAGTGAGTGACAGGTGTCCAGCCAATAACACTGGTGATAACAGTGCGGCGGAGTTAAGAGACGCAAATGCTAACCCCTTATCATGGTGAAACAAACGGGCAGTGACACATCCACTCACAAAGCCAAAGTAAAAAAGAAGTGCAGGTCTTTTAAGATGGAATGGCTGTCAGAGTATGTGCAAACAGAAGAACAAGAGATTCTTTCTTTTTCGAGTAAGAAAGCTCTGCTTTGCAAAACATGCAGCTAAGCCAAAGTAGCAAGCCAGTTTTCGGAGGGAAAAATGTGGACTGAATGGAAGTTGGACTACCTCAAGCAACACATTCAGAAGAAAAGTTATTTGAATGCTGTTGGAATTGTACGAAGACTCAAGATGGGAAAGGGGATTGATGAGAGCACAGACATAACAGTACACAAAATGCTAGTCCTATATATTAAATACAGGGAGGAAAATGATGTCAACTATAAAACTGTGTTTGGTGGAATTATCCAGCTGACAGCATGCACTGCTCAGGATATTGTGCAGGCAATAACTCAGTTTTACTCCAAACATGGACTGGACATGCAGAGAATGGTGATGCTGACCTTCGATGGTGCCTCAGTAATGCTAGGAAAACACAACGGAGTTGCGGCTTTGTTAAAGCACCAAATACCACACCTAACTGAACAACAATGTGTGGCACATAGAGAGGACTTGGGCATCGATGATGCCTGGAAAGATGTGCCTTTGATGTGAGATGTGGAAACTCTTCTTACAATGGTATATTCCACTTTCTCTCAGTCCACTGTGAAGAGGGGCAAAGTGGAGGCCCTAGCAAAGATTGTTGATGAAGATACACTGTCATCCAGGCCTCTGAACGAAGTGCGATGGCTGTCACAACACCAAGCTGTGAATGCTGTTCTGAGTAAAAGAGAATTCACTGATAACAGAGATCCAGCGGCAAAGTACTGCTACAAAAAGCTGAGTGATTCAAAGTTCAAGGTTACTGTCACTGCTCTGGGAGATATTTTGGGTGAGCTAGCACAACTCTGCCTCTCTTTACAAAGACGCAACCTGACTGTGATGGAAGGGTACTGCTTTGCCAGAGCAAAGCCTGACAAGTTGCGTTCCCAATACTTGAAGGAGAAGGATGTACAGTGGAGCGAATGTGTCAAAGACGCAATGGGGACCTCATCAACAATTTACTATTAGCCTAATGCTATGGTTGTATAAACGTACCAGCAGTAAATGGGAGACTGTGGCTAAAACAACTGGAAATGTAGCTTGGCGTTGCGGAGGCCTTTCACTGTGGCTGTGACAGCAGGATCATTTCGGGACGCATGAAACCAAGTTCGGCTACTCTGGCTGGAGTAACGGACAGACCGCACCCTGGGAGCCGGTTAAGCGGTCCACTCGTGGCTCGCACTGGGTGCATCTGTGCCACTTTGACACCTGCATACAAACAAGGACGACTTGATTTTACTTCGAAATGGATTGTTTTGTATTTTGTTTGATTTATTTGCCTGCAGTCGTATTATTTGAATTATTTGGGGTTAATTTAAAGGGACTGCGTGTTTTTCTTTTGAATTATAATATTTTGGGGAATTGTTTTACATCCTTGTTATTACCTGTAGTGATGGTCGGGGCCTAGGTCAGTGCAGTCTTATGAATGAGTCTCACAGCCAGCTGAATCAAATGTATATTTTTTATATGAAATCACCTCTCTGTGACTCCCCAGGTGGTGTTGTCGACTTCTTTACTCTTCTCTTGTATTGCTCCACCCTTGACACCCTTGGGCCGCCACACTAGCACAAGCTAGTCGTTAGCATCAGTTAGCTGCTATCTCTGGCTTATTCAGCTATTTGTGTTTAAGGTTTACTGTTGTTGATTATAAAGCGTACGTTATTTATTGATTCATCACACCATGTAACCCAGAATAAATATTCAGACACTATTTTAAGCGTTGCTAGCACAAGCTAGTCGTTAGCATCAGCTAGCTGCTATCTCTGGCTTATTCAGCTATTTGTGTTTAAGGTTTACTGTTGTTGATTATAAAGCGTACATTATTTATTGATTCATCACACCATGTAACCCAGAATAAATATTCAGACACTATTTTAAGCGTTGCTAGCACAAGCTAGTCGTTAGCATCAGTTAGCTGCTATCTCTGGCTTATTCAGCTATTTGTGTTTAAGGTTTACTGTTGTTGATTATAAAGCGTACGTTATTTATTGATTCATCACACCATGTAACCCAGAATAAATATTCAGACACTATTTTAAGCGTTGCTAGCACAAGCTAGTCGTTAGCATCAGCTAGCTGCTATCTCTGGCTTATTCAGCTATTTGTGTTTAAGGTTTACTATTGCTGATTATAAAGCGTACGTTATTTATTGATTCATCACACCATGTAACCCAGAATAAATATTCAGACACTATTTTAAGCGTTGCTAGCACAAGCTAGTCGTTAGCATCAGTTAGCTGCTATCTCTGGCTTATTCAGCTATTTGTGTTTAAGGTTTACTGTTGTTGATTATAAAGCGTACGTTATTTATTGATTCATCACACCATGTAACCCAGAATAAATATTCAGACACTATTTTAAGCGTTGCTAGCACAAGCTAGTCGTTAGCATCAGCTAGCAGCTATCTCTGGCTTATTCAGCTATTTGTGTTTAAGGTTTACTGTTGCTGATTATAAAGCGTACATTATTTATTGATTCATCACACCATGTAACCCAGAATAAATATTCAGACACTATTTTAAGCGTTGCTAGCACAAGCTAGTGGCTAACATCAGCTAGCTGCTAGCGTTCACTCTTTAAGCGATTTGTGTTTAACGTGTACGGTTATTGACGATAATGCTTATCTTATCCATTGATTTATCACACAATAAAACACTGAATAAAAATTCAAACATCATTTTTGAACTTAAATAAAACAAAACTAGGTTCAGACTTTCGCTGTGTGGAGTGGACTCCAGCTCTGAAATAAGACAGACGGGAGGTCAAAAGTTAGCTTTCCCATAATTTACAACAAGAAGAAAAAAAGTTATCTGAACGTTCACACTTTGTATTGAATCACAACTTAAAGATTGAGTTCAACAACTCACTTAATGCTGTTGATGCAAACTAATAGCTTGGTTTGCTGGACTGACGAAAGGTTATTACCTCAAATATGAATCATTTGTATTTTAAAGTTTTAACAAATTTAAATACTGCCAAAAAATAAAAGTTGGCCTTTTCACAGTGACGACTGTAATGTGTCTTCAGCTCATGTTCATTATGTTGCTATTTTAAAATGAGTGAAATTAGTCCTTCTTGTTGACTTCCTGATAGTTTCCCATCCATATATGCACCAATAAAACATGCTAACACATGAACTTTAAGGAGAGAGGGAGATGCCCAGCCAAGGCTCCGTCCAGCACGGACTAAAACACAGCACAGAAACTATTCAGAACGAAGGAATTTTTAAACAGACAAAGTAGTTTTCAACTGCATGTTGCTAGCAGATCTATTTTCTGACCCAGAGTGCGGCCGTGACTGGTTCTGGATGAGGGCTTTATAGCGGGCAGCCACTCATCTTCCTGGTACTACGTACAGCCACTGAATGTTTTAGTGGTACGCAGTACCGGACCGTACTGCCTCATCAGTCTCCATAGTTCTTTGCTTAATGCAGGCCAATAATTTGACCTTTCTGAAACTGATTAACATCCTTTCCACGACCACAGGACAAGTCTTCAGACATGGTTATTTAAGAAAGGAGAAGCTACTCACCGCATCAGCTAGGGTCAAATAACTTGTTGCTAGCTAAAACATATTAATCACTGCAGTAATTATCCAATGGAAGGCTCTTACTGATTTGCTTAGTTGAATCCAGGTGGTGACTTTTTTTTTGGGATGGGCAGTGTATGTCTGTATGAGGGCGTCTCAGTAGGTAGGAGACAACTTTATACAAGTACACGTTATTAAAGTGCTGCAAAATCACTTTTTGATAAACAGGCCGTTCCAAACTGACCCTCAGTGTTACAGCTAGCTGTTTTTAAGTGGAGGTGTGCTCAGTATGCTTCATCAACAAAATGACATCTTATCAGTTTTATGATTTCGTTTATTTATTTATGTATTATTATTATTATTAGGATCATTCTGAGTATTATTATTATCATGATTATTATTATTATATTGGACATCCAGGAAGATTTCCACACTGGGAGAAATGCCAGAATGAACACCAGAACTGAAGGAAAAAAGAGAAAAAGAGAGTGATTGAGTAAGTTGCTAGTTTTTGATCATAAGTAATAAAATCATAGCAAATGCATATTTACAGCTGTCTATATTTACCAAAACTAGGGGCGCTAAGAATGACTAACCTTTATGTAATGTTACTTTAACTTCCCCAGAGAGCAAGCCAAATCTGTGGCTCTTGATGTTTGGCAACTGTGGCAAGGAAAAACTCCCCCTAAGGGAAGAAACCTTGGGAGGATCCAGGCTCTCTGGGGTGGCCCATCCTCCTGAGGCCTGGGGGACCTGCTGCTGTTATCCATCCTCCACTGCTCATGGTTCTCATCCGTCCTCTGTTGGATTAAATTCACATCACATTTAGTCAGTTAGTTGACGCTTTTATCCAACGCGACACACAAAAAAATGTTAGTACTGGCATAGAATCAAGTGACGGTTGGAGCAGAGAAATAGATTTAGCATGTTCACTTGTTGGCAGTGATAAGAGAGGGGGTACTCTCTGAAGAGTTGGGTCTTCGGGTGGCAGCACCGGGCGTCGTTCATTGGATGGTCAAGAGCTAACATATGCCTGTATAAGGAGGTTCAAGTAAGGCTGCTAGGGCGCCTCATACCTACATGTTCGTCCTGTGAGGGAAAACTACACAGAAGGAAAAAACACTTACCTTGTTCAATTGTTGTTGTGCTTATTATGTTGGAGCTCATTGTGTCCAGTCCAGAGTTCTGCTCTTGATTTCCATCCAAAGTCACACCATCTAGTCCTGAGAATGGAAACACATACAGTCATTTCTAAACTTCTTCTCAGCTGTAACCATGCTATCTGAGGACACTTAAAGAATTTCAGTGTGTGTGTTGTGTGTTGTGCATTGCGTATAGTCCAGGGTCCTGCTCCTGATGAAGGGTCTCCTTCCAAAGTCCATGAGGAATGTCCCAGCATCTAGTCCTGAGAATAGAAACACACTTACAGTAAGTTGAGTGTGGGTGGATTTCTAAATGCTTCTTCTCAACTGTAATCATGCTATCTGAGCACTTTGAAAAACTGCCACATCTCCATCAAGTGTGCACGCTGCATTTTCCACTCACGTGTCTTTTGTAAAACAGGATGTAGGAGACATTTTTCCGCTCGTCACACACAGCCTTGCCAGTTGTTTCAGTGACCTCTTCATCATTGTAGGTGAACCAGCGGTCAGTTGGGTCCTCCTGTGCCACATTTACATCGACCCCATCACAGATGTAGTGACCTTACATGAGAGGAATCATTGTTATATGAGCTGTCACAGAACTCTGACGCCAGACAACAGCCATTCAGAAGACATGAAAGTAAGAAAATATTTCTGTTTGCATGTGACTAAAAAACAACAGAAACAGCTGCATGAGACATGATGATGATCTTACCACATTCTGCTGTGTAGCTCACATGACTGATGGTGCTGACTAGAGAGAGGCAGCCATCACCCTGAGAAGGAGGACAGTCAATCACAGTTGATACATACACAGTTCACATGTTGACTCACAACAGCCCCATATCTGATGATCATCATTTCAGTCATTCACTTTTCTCCTTACCTGGTTGGAGGAAACCACCAGGTCTCTGAAGAGGTCAACGGGGTCATGGACCTTTTGGAGCTGGAAAGACGGAGTGAACCTGAAGCGCTTCAAGTGCAACATCAGCACTCTAGAGAGAGAAGGAAGATATATGCACAGCGGGGGAGAAAACAAATCAAACATTTCTGTTTCTATTCTTCACCACTCCTCCTCAGGATCACTTTGATACGACCGGGTTAACCAGTATCATCACTAAGCACATTTGTGATGGATGTGATGTCACTCACTTTGGCAGGTTCACAAAGGACAAGCGCTGGCATGATGTGGTGGCACCACACTCACAGTTATAATCCAACTCCGTCTCCTGCAGAACAGCACAGAAGCAACATGCTTTATCTTCTATACTGGACTGATGCTGGGCTTGAAATGTGTTTTCTACGTCTCATTTGAACATTACATCAGTCACTTCTAATGGGAATGACTGAGGAGAAGCGTTTCTTACCTTCAAGTAACACCTGAGCATCTCTTCCACTGTTCCACCTCCGGGTATCAGGTCCAGGGACAGGTTTGTAAACTCCTCCTCAGTGATGGATACTGCACCGCATCTACACATTCAGAAGACAACATATAGTTATAATACAGCTGCATATAATACAGATTTTGTTTTTGGGCTCACTGATGGAAATATTGAACCTGCACTGAATGCTGGCAGACAGATATGAACAGTGGTGGGCTGTGTGCGTGTACATTTACTCAAATACTGCAAGTACACATTTGAGTCCTTGCACTACATAAACATATATAAAGAGCTTATAAAATGTCATGATTTGTTTGTCATAAATGACTCTACTCTACCTAACAGTAGAGCTGAAACAGTTAGTTGATGAATTGATGAACTATTTTGATGATGCTTTACGTTCTTTTTTAACATCTCATGGTTCAAGCATGTGAGGATTTACTGTGTTCCCTTCTTTTCTTTTGAAAAGAATCCAATCGAATTTCTTTTGAATAATGTTTCATATGAATGTGTGTGATGCACATGACTGTGTGGTTGTACCCCTTGCAGGTCTTGGTCTTCTGCATCTTAAACACCAGGTGATCTTCCACTGGACAGCTGTAAATTCTGCCCTCGCTGGCTGCCGCCGCCTGCAGCTGTGGGCACAAAGACCTCATCTGGTCCAGCACGGAGGTGAGGAACTCATGGGCATCCTGCAGATACACACACACAATGATGCAGAGAAGTGTACACACTTTTCACAAGTGGTGGAAAGACAAACCAGAAAAGCAGATTACGCACTTTCTGGTCAAAATCCTGGAACTCTGGAGCCCAGACAGAGACTGCTTCCTTGAACGCAACGAGGAGGCGGATTTTACGATGTGCATCAGGGGAAAGGTGAGACTCTCTGATGTCCATAAACGCTCTGGAGAGGGAGATAAAAGGTCAGAAGAAGTGTCTCTTTTTTGGTGTACCGGATACAACTTGAGGATAAATTAATAACACTTCTTACCTAATGAGTGCAGCTTCAGGGTCTGAACTCCAAACCTGCTCCTGAGATCTGAAGGCTCCAACAAAGTCCTCCAGTGTCAGGAGGCTCTGCAGGCAGGAGTTCATGTAGCAGAACTGTGCTGGGTTGGGGAACCTGTCACAGAAATACAGTCAGCATCATTCCAACAGATCTGAGTATCATTCATTCTCATTTTCTCAAAGTAGATCTGTTTTACTTTGCTTTGATGGATTCAGTCTCTACAGCTTTGTTTCTTGTGTGTGCGAATGTGTGTGTATGTTGAGGGACTCACCCACGACACTTGTATCTGCGGGTCTGCCGGGTGGAGACGGATTTTGCTCCCATCATTTTGGCCTTCTGGTCCTCTGGTCCTTCTCGTCTCTTCTCCTCCTTCGAGCACTCTTCTTCCTCGGGAGATGGTGCAACTTTATTCTGTTGGAGTAAAGAAACACTCTGGTTAAATCATGCAAAGACACACTTATTAACAAATCACTGTGTGGCTCATGTTGTGTCAAACACACACCTTTCGCCTCCACCAGCGTTTCTTTGCCTTTTTCTTTGACCCTGAGGGTTTGTCCTCTGAGGTGGCGACACTGCTGACAAAAACAAATGTCTTATGGTGAACTTATTGTGAAGCAAACACAGTGTTAAATTAACAAGCAGGAGAACTGTTTTAAATTCACTAATAAAGGGACTGTGGAAGAAAGAAATGTCGTTACCATTGCCTTTTCTTTGTGGGGCGGCCAAAGAGTCGATATAGCCACAGGATCTTTTCAGTAGGAGTGTCCGGGATGGTGACACTGTTCAAAAAGACAAGTATAGTTTGTTTTTTTCTGTTGTGCTGTCAAAATAAATCATAAATCTTTTGAGGGATCATTTTAAGGAATCTGTAGTCCAGGTTTCATTTAGCATCGTACCGACTAGAACAGGTTTTTAGTCATTCAGTTGAGTCTTTGAGTCCCTGACAAGTTTAAAGTCTTCATCAGCAAATTTGCAGTCATGATTCAGGTCCTTTCAGCATTGTGTTAATAGTGTATTATATAATGGAGACAAACTCAAATCAGCTTAGCTTTCATTCTGTTTCATTTTCAGACTTACTGCTAATATACACACAAACACAGCTATGTGCAATATCTGACCAGCTCAGTCAACTAACAGCTCAGTCACTATCATGTCTGACAGGAGACAGGTCAGGTCTCAGGTGTATTAACAGTACCATGGTAAAGGTTTGTGTCTCCCCCCACAGTTTTCTCTCAGCACTTTGTTTAAAATCAACCACCAAACTGAACAAGAAGCAATCTGAGCACAGAGATGATGATCAAACTATGAAAGGAGTTCTGGATGTCCGTCCTTACCTCCTCTCAGAGCTGTCTGTCTGTCTGAAAACATCTTCAACCTTTGCCGATCTCTGTACAGAAAATGAAACGATGAAACAAAGTATTAAAGACTGAAGTGTGTTGAAATATGGTCAAGGTCTCATTAGAACAGTAGAGAAAACATGTAGTA
The DNA here is from genome assembly GCF_000972845.2 of Larimichthys crocea. Lineage (NCBI taxonomy): Eukaryota > Metazoa > Chordata > Actinopteri > Sciaenidae > Larimichthys > Larimichthys crocea. The sequence continues at coordinate 5,957,496 of NC_040016.1, read as the reverse complement.
CATGTAGAAGACAAACCTTTCCACAGCAACACAGACCAAACATCTTTGTAACTGTTGTTAAAGTTCGGTTCAGCTCAGACTGACTGTAACCTGCTTGTGTGCTGCAGGTTCACTGAACTGATTCTGGTCATCAGGAATTCTGACTTCACAGACATCACAGCAACAGTTCTAGTTCTAGTTCTAGATCCAGTTCTAGTTCTAGATATGATGAGGCCTCATGAATCTGTTTATTTTTAAAGTACACATGGTGCATATCTATCAATACATATCTTATAAAATGTTTAGTAACAGTCAGTTGGTGGTCTTGAAAGACAAACACATGAAATTCAACTCAAAAAAGTGAATGTATCTTCAGAAACCCCAAATACAACCTGCTGTGTAAATGTACAAATACATTTGAAATCATTATTATTATTTTGAGGATATGTTTTGGCCTTGTTGAACCTTTATTGTATAGTAGCAGCTGAGGAGTGACAGGAAGGTGAGAGAGAAGAGGGGGAATGACATGCAGCATGGTCACAGGTTGGATTTGAACCCTGGACTGCACATGGAGCACACTCTGTTTTCTACCTCAAAACTTTCTATCTATACTCTATCTATTATCATTATTATAATTAGTAGTATTATCTATTCCTAATTAACATTCAGAACTAGGGGAGGCTATGGCGCAGAGCTGAGTGCTCGCATCTTCATCTCTCCGTTGGAATCGGCTAAATTGTATTATCCTGAGTTAGAAACAAACACACTCCTTTATTAAACTACAGCTAAGTGTATCTGTAGCCTAAGATCGACCAAACAATCTAAAACCACCTCTGGCCAACAGAAGTTCAGAATGAGACCAACCCACTTGAGGAAACAGGGGAAGATGCTCGCACGCAAACTATCGATGTGCTGGCTGAAGCAGCGGGGATCTTTGAGGCAGTTACAGCCCTGAAAAAACACTGCAGCTCCAACATTTGACAGAGTTCTAGCCGCAGTTAACGGGATCAAGTTGGACTTTAAAGACTTTTCAGGTAGACTGGAACAGGCAGAAGACTGTATTGGTGACTTAGAGGATGATGTTGCCGGTGAGAAGACCAGAATCGCAGCAGTGGAGGAGCAGGTGTCTGAGCTACGACCTGAAAAACAGTTTCTGTTTCTCAGACTGGTGAAGTCATGGCACCTGAGACCTTCCCTGCTCCACTGATTACCCAAAGAGCTCCCCGAGTCATAATAATGAAGTTTTTAAACTTTACAAACAAGATCCGAGTCTCAGGTGTCAGAAAGAAGGGCAAGATCATGTATGAAGGCCACCATGTCATGTTTTTCCAAGACATCTCTGAGCTGCACAAGAAAAGAAAGCTCTTTGGTGATGTGAAACAACAAAGAACAACAAAGACTGATCAAAGATCATCTCCCCCACTAAACTTCAGGCTGTTCCATGAAGGGAAAGCTACGTGTTTGCTGACCCTGCAGGCGTGGGGTAGTTCATCAATGTGGGCGACCGCCCAAGGTGCAATCTATGTGAGGGCGCACGAGCACCCTGACAAAACAAAGAAAGAAAAACTCTCCAGTTTTCTATACCGCTCATTTCCACGTCAAGTTAGTGGAGTGGGCGCCCTCATTGTCACATCAACTTCCTGCTGTGAGTCATACAGGTTGTGTGTGTGTCAGAAGAGGCAAGGTGGAGGGAGGCGAGGGATAGACTGATCCCAGGCAGCAGGCCACACAACACAAACTGATTCAAATAAATTGTATTTCATTCATAGAAATAACATAGACCCATGTACCTACATGTAATTAACTGGGTTATATGAAAAATAAAAAAAAATAAAAAGATGAGGGCATGCAGATTTCTGTGAGTGACGTCAGTGACAGCAGCTATAGGCTGTTTATTAGCCTCTTGATAATATGTTGCTATCAGCCACAGAAGATGAAGTATTTGGTCTATTTAGTTTTGCTGAACTAGCAACTATTAGAACTGACATCATGTCATGCAACTAATTTCACCCATAGGCAACCTAGTCTGGTTTGTGGTTGCAACACAACAAGTGCAGATTCACACAGACTGTGGAATGTTTTATTACTGTACACTAATGCTAACTTAAACAACTTCTAATATACAGTGACATGGCATTTTGTAAGCTACATGTGATATAGTTTTTAAAGCATTTGTAGTATGTTATGCTTAGTTTATAGGATGTTAACAAATGTTATTAAAATGTGCATCATGGTCATTTTAATTGGGTAACTGATGCATGTGTGATGTGAGTGTGATCTAACTTACACATTGTATCTTGGATTTCTCAGGTGTGTGTATATGCATGAGAGTGTGTGGGGGTGCCAGCATCAGCATCATTTACACCGAACGTACCTGAACGTAACGCGGCGACAGACCTGGCACGCAAACATGAGGCGGTCCAAATGGAGTACCTGAGCATTTCAAACTAAATGATGACAAAGACGCTGAGTGTAAACTCTGCGGTGCTACGTTTAAGTTCAGCAGCTCTACGAGTTCGCTAAGATACCACCTTCAAAACCTGCATGCAGCCGTGCTGGCGTGCTAGCAATTAGCATTAGCCACTAAGAATTAAATACATGCTAATGCTAACATGCTAATGCTAATTGGCTGCTCCTGTGTGTAAATAAACAAGCTCAGCACACTCGTCACTCTCAACATTTCTGCGGGAAATTGTTTAATAGAGGCCCTCTAATTTAACTGTCACCTTCCTCAGGGATGATTTAAGCTGTGTTATACATGTGTTATACATACACATACAATACTACATGTTACTACTGTTTCCAGGGCTAGTAATCTTACTGTTACCTTTCTCAGAACAAGGGAGATTATACGTGGTGCTGCTAATGTTTCAAGTTTTTCCTCTAAGTACTTTACCAGATAATTATATGTAGGCTTAATATTGTGTAGGCTAAGACCATATTGTATAGCTTTAAAAAATAATCAATTTTCTGTGCAGAATTTATTCTGGTAAATGCCATATGTTTACTGTATCCCAACTGGTACAATAAAACATTAGTTGAGGAATATAACATGCATTTCTTATTCAGTATATAAGCAATATTTTGCCTTATGTTAAAGACACCGTGAGAAATGGTGGTTCTGATGCTCACCAGTCCTCGGCCTCCCTCTCTTCGCTTAGTGTACAACCTCAGGGTGCTGGATTTGGGGTGAAACCCTCTATGCATTGTGAGAGCTTCAGTGTCTTGATATCAGTGGTTTCTATCTCCTCCTTTGACCAGCTTGTTATGCCAGCGAGTATCTGATGACTGATCTGTGCAATGTGTTGATGGCGCAGACCTGTTTCCCCCCATTCAGCAGACTCTTCAGGGCCTGCCTCACCCTGTATGTGTACTTGGCTGTGGCTTTTTTATTTTTCCATTTTTTTAATTTTAACTTCTGTGGCTGTGAAGTGAAGCCAACACAGAAGTGCCAAAAACTGCAGTTCCTCAATGTCAGCATTACCTCAAAGTTCTGGTCAGACGTGTGAACTGCTTGAACTTGTTCCACTATATGGCCAAAAGTAAGTGGACATCCCTACTGATTATTGAGTTCAGGTGTTTTTAGTCATACTCGATGCACCAAGTGCAATAAATCTAGCTCACAGCCATGAAATCTCTCAAACATTTAACAACCTTTAGCACAGAGAACTCAGAGACTTTAAATGTGGCACTGTCTACCTTTGACCATAGGGCAGTTATGAAATCTCAGCCCTACTAGACTGCCCTGGTCAATTGGAAGTGATACTATAGTGAAGTTGAAGAGCAGCAAGTTCAAGCTTAGCCATGAAATGGTAAACCATATGAACTCAGCAGGGACAATGAGTCCTGAAGTAACATCAGCACACAAACTGTGGAGCTTCATGAAATGTGTGCAGTTGTTTGGCCTTGGAAACCCAAGCCCCACATCACCATGGACAATGTCAAGTGTTGGCTAGAGTGTTGCAAAGCACGCCACAACTGAACTATGAACTCTGAAGCAGTGGAAACGTGTTCTTTGAAGTGATGAACACTATCTGATAGTCCGATGGACGTATCAAGGTTTGCCAGAAGAATGCTACCTACTTAAATACAGAGTGCATTCTCTTTAATTTCTGTTTTTTTCATGCTACACACGCTTCTTTTATTGAATTTAAGAATTTAATTTAAGTAATAAATACAAAAGTGTCCTGATGTGATTTATTGTGTGATGTAACATACAAGTATTACAAATATAAAGAGAAAGCAAATCAGAAGCGTTCAGAGATCTTCCGTGTTTCTGGCAGTTTTAGTTGCTTAATAAGGAAGTTAACTACAGACAGGAAGACGTATTTGGAAGCTGTATAGTATGACCATGAACTTTATTTGGAGTTCTACTCACAGCTGACAGCTTTTAGATTTCCTGAAAGCTTCAGAGATCTGACACCTCCGAAAACAACCATGGAGTTACACATGAGGATGATCTTTTTCACCATCAGAGAATATGAAATGTCATGTTTAATGTTTGCTTGGTTTTAGAGGAGACTTTAAATAAATGTGTTCACAGAGTTTGTGACTTCTTGTTCTTTCAAATGTTAAATAATTAAATAAGTGGAACCTGTGGTGTTTAATAAAATTGAGAAAGGAAACTTGATACAGTAATACAAGAGACCACGACAGTGAAGAAAGCTTCACATCAACCTGTTTGAGAGATTACAGAATAATTCTAAGAGAGCTCTTCTTGTACGTTTGGAATGCATTGGATGCATGTACGCATGGATTTATTCCTGTTTATGGTGAAAGCACCACAGGGAATCTTCTGCACACACATTTTCTACATTTCCTTCTTGACTTTAAACACTGCAGCTTTCAGTCTGCTAACTCCTGTCTCTATATTTGACAGTGATGATCTCATCTGATAATGTGGAAGTGAAGAAGAACCTGGCAGGCACTGAGGGAGGATCCATCACTCTACCTGACCCTGTGAGGAGCTTGGATTTCTCAGCCGTTCTTAGAGGGCTAAGTAATCTTGCCACTTGATGGGATTTTTTTGCCGAGAGGAGATTCATAAGATGCTCTGAAGACGATTCCAAATATTATAAAAGACCTAGTTCTTTGGATCTAACACCACTGGCTACTTTACTAATTCAACAGGATCCTTTGCCGAGGCGACACACTCTGGAATTATAGTCAAGACTCTCAAAAGGATCGAGTTTTTCACTTCATCCATATCAATCACATGTGTATGTAAAAGTCCATTTTATCTGTCGAAAAATATCCCTTTGTAATTGTGTTCTCATTGCTGATGTAACTCAGTTAACGTGGTAGAGTGGGTAAGTTTCCAACCCTTTCCATGTGCAAATGATGTCAACATAATTAGAGAAACTGTTTATATGTTTTTTCTATGATTTGTTTCCACCCACATAAAAAAACATTCCTTCTTTTTCCTCGAGTGGTAGAGTACAGATACAGTTCTGTTTATTTTTTAGTTTACATTTTTTTGACTGAGAACACACCAACCGCATTTCAAACCACTCCACTTGTATTGTGGTGAGGTGGATTTCCTGAATCAGTCACAAGCTAAACCCTCGCTAATGGCTGAGTGAGAGAAAATGTCCTCATAGTTGGGTGAATTGGCACCCCCCTTTAACCAAGTGCTGTGGTAAATGCTATATGTGTGTGCTGAAGTCAGAACTTCCTGTGTGACTACTTTGTTTGAATTTTCCTCTCCAGAGCTGTCTCCCAGCTCCTGCAACCGCCTGCCGCTGTGGTGTGAGGCTTGAGAGCCTGCACCCTGCTGTTTTCTGTGGAGAAAGCTGGAGAGCTGCTGACACTGTCGTGTGTACAAAGACGAGGAGATAGTGATCTCAGAACAGCTCCGTCTTTCTCTCCTCTTGCACTCACTGCTAACACAAGAAGGATTTCAGCTCCTCGTACAGATGTGTGGCTGCAAACCTTCTGCTGACAAAAGACTGTTACAGTCGATGTTAAGATCCTGCCAGTGACAAAAAGCACAGACAACAGAAGTAAGTTACCTCCTTCCTCATTATTTCTACTCCACCGCTCAAATCAATGAGGTTTGAGTGTTGTTTTACTGATGATGAAATAATTGTTCTCTGACAGGTGAACATACGAATAGTCTGGCCTTTTCCCCCACCCTCCCCCCCATATCTTCTCTGTTGTTCGGCCTTATTGCCCATGGTTGTGTTTGGGACGCTGTCATTGTTTGCATCATTTTGACAGGGGAAGAGACAAGACGACAGAGACCGAGACATCAGCTCCAAGTGAGTCAGTACACACGTTTTAACTGACCACATAATAATAAAAGACATAATAATGTATGTGTTTTAGATTGCAATAACGCTGTTGACATGGCGACGTCCTTCTCTATATCTTCTGTCCCAGTCAACAGGTGCCCCAGCTGACGTGAAGTGTTTGGTACTCCACAATGTTGTGTCGGTCAAACCAATCATCTTCCAGGGCACAGAGTGAAGTTAAACTGGTCAAAAACTCCTCTGATATTTCCTCATAAGCTATGTTGTATGTTTTTAGTTTTCCTGTACGTGTGGCCTTTTGTCTTTACTGCCCTAATTATGTTGCTATCAATATGTAGCAGTGTAATTTTGCTACTACCTCTGAATCCGTTTGG